>NC_053170.1:7053861-7100245 GCF_016835505.1 Polypterus senegalus | reverse complement strand
CTTGTCATCACTCTTCTAAAGCTCATGTTTGCTGTCATCTGCTCATCTCATGACTGATCCTATCTCACATTCACTTGATGTGTGATGTTCATTCCCCACCTTTCATTTAATCACTTCCTTGGCCTCATTTTGTGTGGACCGCCATTTCCATTCTATTTTGGTGGAATCTTGTCTTCATTCATGTCCTTCTTACAAATCATGTTTGGAATAGTCTCCTCTCCTTGTTTCTCTTCTGTTCACATCTCTCGTTTAATGGTGTCACCTTCACAGTTCTTTTCCATCCGCAATTCACTTCTTATCTTCCTCCTCTAGTGTATTCTCCACACATCATCTCTATTCTCCAGTGATGTCACCTCCATGGCTCACCTTCGGCCTAGTCACTTCAAAACACTACTCTATGACTTGGTCTTAACTTCTCAACTGTCTTGTAGTTCCATCTGTTGTTAAATTTCTTCTCCCCTCATTTAATCTACAACACTAATCTGTAGTATCTCTCCACTTTTCTAATCACACACTCAAATCTTCTGTTATGGTTTCTTTCATCTCCCTTTCACTGGTGTTATCTTCACAGCTCACTTCTTCCCAAAGTCCAACTGATGTCATGGTCGTGCCGCTTATTTGTGGCCAATACCTTATTCTCCTACTTTAAGCACTCTGTCTACTGAGGCCTCCTTTACAATTTGCTTCTTGTCTACGGCCCACTCCACTTCAATGATATTATGTCCATGCCTCTTGTTTGGGGCCATCTCCTCCATCTTTTGCTTCATGGTCTTTAGACAACTCCTTCTATCTGGGTGTCATCTCTACAGCTTACTTCTTGTGTAAAGCACATTCCTCTTCACTGATGCCATGTGAAAGCCTCTCATTTGGGGTAATCCTGTACATTTTATTCCTTATTTTCTATGGTAATCTCCACTACCATCTTCTTCTGTAATCATTCACCTTATCTTCTGTCATCATCTTATTCAATCACATCTCTTCATTGGCAGTATATTCATACCCCATGTTTGGGGTCATCTCCAGTACCTTCTTCTCCTTTGATCATACTTACTTTATGTCTAAGGTCTTCTCCTCTTTATTGATGTCATATTCATGCCTCTTGTTTGGGGTCACCTCCTACCTCTCAGCATTACCTTCTTTGGAAGTCTTCTCCTTCCAAGTGCCATCTCCACAACTCACTTCACTGACTTCATGGCCATAGCTCTTGTTTGGGGTCATTGGAGTTTTACTCCTTATTTACCAGTGTCATTCCCACTACCCTCTTCTTCTGTAATCATACACCCTACCCTCACCCCTTATCTAATGTCATCTATTCCTTCCCGTTATCATTTCCACAGCTCAGTTCTCGTTTAATCACATCTGTTCTTCATCAGCATCACCTTCAAAACCCCATGTTCAGGGTCATCTCTGCTACCTTCTCATCCTGTAATCATACACCCTGTCTTCTGTTGTCATCTCCTTGGCTCACTTTTTGTTAAGGCCTGCTCCTCTTTATTGATACCATGTTCATACCTCTTGTTTGGGGTAATCTCCCACTTTTTTGCCTTTGTTTTTTGGTCGTCTTCTTGTCTCCAGTGTCACCTCTACAGCTCAATTTTTATTTAATCTCATCTCTGCTTTAGCAGCCTTCTCTCCTAACTTCCTGTTTGGTGTCAGCTCTACTCATCCTCTCATTCTCATATGTACTTCCTGGTGTTTTTTGTCACCATATTTCACATGTGCTCTCACTGTTTTTAACTAGTTCATTATAATCTCAGTTTCTACTTGTTTCTTTTGATCTCTTTTTTACATCTACTATGCTCTGCACACATCTACTTCACACCTTTTATCTTCTTACCATTTTGACAGTTTCTGGTTAGAACTTAATACTTCCAGGCATTGTTTTTCAAGTCTTCTCCTCCCCATCTCATTTCCTCATTTTCTCTTTCTCCTCCATTCACAGCCTTTGGGCCCACTGAAGTCCACTCTTGTTTCTCATATCAGATACCAAGAGAGCTGAGCTCTTTCTTTCTACTGTCCATTAATCACACCTCAATCCTCCACCGTAATGGCTTTCTTATTCCCACCTCTCATTTCTTTTCCTTTGATCCTCATGATTTATTTTTCCTGCTTCTGTGATTTTCCCTTGATTTTAATGTCACTTCCTTTTTAGTAACACCTCTTTTCCTCAGCTTCCATTTTCACTTCACTTCACTTCACACAGTTTCATTACTTTTTGTTTGCTTCACATCCAATTTCCCCTGATCAATTCTTCAGGTATCCATCAAGGCTTCTTGATATATCCTCTAATATCATCTCCCTTCTTCTCCATCTCATTTCCTCTAGTTGCTGTTTTGGTGTGGCCTGATAGTCAGCCTCACAACTTGATCCTGTTCTGGTGCCTGCCTCATGACTGAATTGTTAACACTTTGGTATCTTTTACTCTCACTTCCTTAGGGTGCAATGGGTCCCCGTGGTCCAGCTGGTCCCCCTGGCAAGAATGGTGAAGATGTAAGTAAACTTCAGTTGTTTCTCATGGTTGAACAATCTACAGCATATATTCAAAGCATGTTGGTTTCTCTCCAGCATTTTGGTTAATTTTGTAATCTTCAATGGGCGTGAGTATAAAGGATAATGGAAGCTGACCTGTTCTTTCTATTATCTTTAGGGTGAAGCTGGCAAACCAGGCCGTCCCGGTGAACGTGGTCCCTCTGGTCCTCAGGTGAGTGTTCTACCATTTTGAAGTAGGCCTCTAATCCATAGGTCCATTGTCAGCAGAGTGTCCATCTAATTATGATCAGTGTCTCTCTTAGTTGGGCTGCCTGGACTAATGCATCCCAAAACGTTCTCTATCATTGTTCCACCATCTTCCCCATTAGAGTTGCCTATGAATGCTAAAGTGACATTTACCACTGATAGTTCCAAAATTTTGTATAGACGAAAGTGATTGACTTTTCTCCATTTCTTCCTCTTCTTTTTTCCCAGGGTGCTCGTGGCTTCCCAGGAACTCCTGGACTTCCAGGGATCAAGGGACACAGAGTAAGTGAGGCCTTCCTGGTGTTAGTGCCAGCAGGCCCAGTAGCATTTCTCCTGATGGCCTTCCCACCATGACCTCCTTTGACCCATGAGTTACTCTTGTCTTTTTTCTCCTAATACAGGGTTTCAGTGGTCTAGATGGTGCCAAGGGAGACAGTGGACCAGCTGGTCCCAAGGTGAGATAACAGCCAGTGGCTCTAGTTGGGTTCCTCCTTTGTGGATTGACATGGTTTGACCTTCTGTTCTTCTGTTGTAGGGTGAGGCTGGTGCAGCTGGAGAGAATGGAGCCCCCGGAGCAATGGTACGTCTGTACTTTAAGTTTCTTTCATTCATTTAGAATATGGTAGGAAGTTAATTGAGTAGAAGAGCAAAAAGGTATCTAAGCAGGGTAAGATCCAGGGATTACCTTTAGCTTGCAGGCAAACTGAGGCAGCTGGAATTATGGGAGACATCCTAGTGTGTGGGAGAGTCATTGACCTAAACATCTAAGAAAAGTCAAGTCTGAGCCTATCTTCCATGGATGTCAGATCCTAAACAGCTGTTCCTTATCATAGCACTTGTATTGTTCTCTATTTTATCTCAGAGGTTGATGGCTTATTTTCTACAAACCCTCATTTATGTTGCCTTTTTCTTTATCTTTTAGGGACCCCGTGGTCTTCCCGGTGAGAGAGGTCGCCCAGGAGCTTCTGGCCCTGCTGTAAGTAATGCCCATCTTCTTGATATTTTCTAACCTATTCTTGGGTGGTTGGAGCCTCTCAGGTGCACACACCTAAATTGATCTATCATGGATTAAACAAGGGGACACCATATTCCCCAAAACACTTCCTATGGAAGTGACTTCCAAAGATGCAGTTTTCAGTCCATTGGAATACAAGATGGCCTGAAATTGCACCTGTTGGTTTTGGTGGCCTGACCTTTGGGTATCAGAATCCTGCACCAGCACACACGGTGGGCCAATGTCAGGACCTGCCTTTGGCTGAATTTTAAAGCCTGTGCAGGGTCCTTAGTGACAACTTCTCCATCCCTTGGATTCACATTCTCATGTGTTGGGCTCAGTAGGGTCATGAAGTGGCACATCCATGAGGACTACAGTTCAGGCACTCATGTATGTTTCCTCTTTCAGGGTGCCCGTGGTAACGATGGACCTGCTGGCGCTGCTGGACCACCTGTAAGTATCTGAATTGTGAAGGTATATCCAGGATATCGAATAACTACCAAAACTGGACCTGCACCTTCAATCTTGCGCTTTCTTATTTTTCTTCTTTAGGGCCCAACTGGTCCTGCTGGTCCTCCTGGTTTCCCTGGCGGTCCTGGTGCTAAGGTGGGTACCTGTTATGGTTTACACTTTTCCAGCTTTTGTCTTAGGTTTAGGGGGAATCAGAGTGCTACCTAGACTTGAGCATATCAGAAGAGCTCAATAGAAGCGATCCTATGTGATAATATGCTGAACGATTATTAATGGTCAGTGTGGTGATCAGTCAACACAGAGCCCAGATCATGTAAGCCAGAAGCAGAAGTGTCTTGAGTATGAGTCTTTAATGAGGAAAGACAAGAAAACTGGAGACAACAGTTAGTATGCGATAATCAAAAAAAGAACAAAAGGAAAGGGAAAGATATCAGACTTTCAACAAGAAAACAGAAAGAGAAGTAAAGAATAAAATAGGAAGCACCTAAAGTAGATGTTGGACTAGCCACTGTTTTACCTTAAAGTCTTGAAGATGTGCACCAAGCAGAAGATGCTAAAGAACGAATCCCTTCTCCCCTCTCTTACATATCTAGGGTGAAGTTGGAGCTGCCGGTGCCCGTGGTGCTGATGGCCCCCAGGGAGCTCGTGGAGAACCCGGTAACCCTGGACCTGCTGGCCCTGCTGGCCCCGCTGTAAGTCCAAACTCTACACACCCTTTTGGAGCTTGAGGTCAGGACAGTTAGAACCCTGGTATCAATTCTCTTGTCCTTTTCATCTTTAGGGAAACCCTGGAAGTGATGGTCAAGCCGGAGCTAAAGGTGCAACTGTAAGTATGCGGAGATATTATGCTTGTTAGTTTATCAACCTGATTTGCTTCGATGTTTCCTTCCTCACAAATGTTTTAATGTCTCCCCCTACAGGGCGCTCCCGGAATTGCAGGCGCTCCTGGCTTCCCCGGACCACGTGGTCCCCCTGGACCTCAGGGCCCAGGTGGTGCTCCTGGTGCTAAAGGCAACAACGTAAGTTTGAATCTGTTTGGCTGGAATATATGATACATGAATATATGTTAATCAAAACTTGGTCTACAAAAAGCTGAAAGCATAAAGAAACATTGGGAATTCAGTTCATTTTAGCATTCATCCCTATTAATTTACCCAGGGCCCTGAATGAAAGCAATGAACAAAAATGAGACACAACCGAGGCAATAAATGAAAAGAAATGTTGGTGACGTCCAAATTTGTAAATATTTTTCAAATTAAAAAAATTAATACTAATAATGCAGTTGGAATGATAACCTGAACACCGTTGAGCAAAACCTGAATACAAATTTAGATGGTGGGATTCCTTTTGATGTCTTCTGCAACTGCTGAAGAAATCTTGCAGGCGAGGAAAACTTTTCGCTTAGGTATGGCAGATTACAATCACATTACATAAAAAACTGCAGATCATCCATTAAAAGTACACTTTACTAATGAACCAAAGGTTAAGTGGGCAATGACGGTAAAGGCGGGCACTTACTGAGGATGACGCTTCTGTGATGACAGTTCCATTGAAAAAGGCTGCAGTTACAGGTGGTGTCAGCAAAGGGTGGGGGGGTGGTGCTTATTATTGACGCTCTGCCCCCAGCACATGGGGCAAATGGGGTTGAATGCACCTCTGAATATACATTAAAATTTTTTAAATATTAACAGTTAAATTGCATATCAGGAAAGTACATGTAACCAAATCTACATATATTAACATACACAATACATTTATACATATATTTTACATACATATAATACATGGATATTTTAAAAAGGTATAGTTTTATATGTGTACATATATGCATATAAATTGTACATACACACATACTCCATCTCTATATAAACTATATGCTCTATATCTGTACCGTGTATAGTTATACTATGCATATACACATTTGCATAGTGTGTATGTACAGTGATAGACAGGTAGACTGATAGACAGATATATATATATATATATATATATATATATATATATATATATATATATATATATATATATATATATATATATATATATATATATGTAGTGAAACATACACACCTATGGTCCTAAAATAAAATGCAAAGAGCTTACACTTAGTTTTGAATTCTTCACATGTATGTATCATGCACTTGGAGATTATCAATAGATGTGCTTGGGGGTTACTGTGCATTAATTACTGCCCACCAATAAAGTGTCCACAAGGTTGTTGCCACCTAAAATATTTTGAATTTCCAGAGCATATCAGGTCATACACTATTGATTAAAAACAAGATCAAGGTTCATGTCCCATTAGCTGCTGTGTAATCGTGTGACCGATGGACAGACTTAACAGTCCATACATTTAGATATGAATGCCATCATCACATCACAAGGGTCCTGGACATGTTCTTGACCCCGCAGAGCTCATTTGATTAATATTTTGTGAAACTTTGCCAAAGGACGGAAGATTTGGGGCTCTTCAGGTGACAAGACTAGACCTTAGCTGCTGATGCCTAGAAGAACCATGGGTTTATTTAAATTGTGGGTTCTGCCTATGGTGCTCTCAGTTTTTCTTCAGCTTCATGCCTGTTCATTTTGATGTGATGTTGCATGTTTGGTTGTTAAGATAATAGAGTGGAGCCAAACTCTAAGCTGTGTTTTTAATCTTTCAGGGTGATGTCGGTGCTCCTGGTGCCAAGGGAGAGCCCGGTGCCAAGGGTGAGCCTGTAAGTAGACCTTTCTTTGTATATCTGGCTGCATATCATGACACCTATTCTCACCCATGCTGTGCCACAAAGAAACTTTAATATCCATAACAGCTTAAGGACTCATTGCCTTATTTGGTAGCAAGAATTATTTGCATGAGACACACACATGTCCAATACACACACACAGACAGCTTACTAAATAGATGGACTAAGAGTAACACTGATCACATTGCTTCTATTCAGGGTGGTGTTGGTGTTCAAGGAGCTCCTGGCCCTGCTGGAGAAGAAGGAAAGAGAGGTGCCCGTGGAGAAGCTGGTCCCGGTGGACCCCCTGGCCCTGCTGGTGAACGAGTAAGTGAATATTTGCTTGCCAAATAAAAGGAGGTTGGTGGCTAAAGGTTGTCAGTTGTGACCCTTTGCTTTGAATCCACCCAAACTGCTTGGCATCATCCAACCAGTCCATCTTCAGAAACTGGGCTCATGCTGACCTCTAAGGCTCATGAAGATGCCCAGACAGACTACCATGCTGGGTCTGGAGTTAGCATGGGGGCTCATGATGCAGATTTTAAAATCCTGTTTTTCCTCTCTTTAGGGTGCCCCTGGTAGCCGTGGTTTCCCTGGTGGTGATGGTGCTGCTGGTCCAAAGGTAAGCGTTTGAATTACATGTCACAAGAAATTGGATTGAATGGAATCATGGGTAATCAGACCTATGTAAATTAACCCTGCATTTTCTGGTAGTTTGATAAAAAAAAAGAGAGTAGAGCACTCTATCACACTTTTAAATTTTATCAGACCCAAGTCTATTTTGTATAGCGCCTTTTACAGTCTGAATGTTTACTAAGTACATGGCACTCCGGGTAGCTTATAAAGCTCCATTCATTGAGAACCCGATTATTGTAGTGCATTATACAGTCAGCACCTCTTAAAAGCAATTCATATTTTTGTATGGCACCTTTCAAGCAAATTATTTTACATAAAGCCTTTAACAGGGAGCTCATCAAGCACCCCAAAAATGTAATCATATTATATAGCAACTGTAGACTCCTCTGTTATTATTCTGCTGACTTCTTCTTCCAGGGGACTTACCACAACTGAGAGATACAAATTGTTACTCTTATTTTTATCAATTGAAGCACAGGCAGGTGAAGTGACATTCTAATGGTCACACACTGGTGTCAGTAGTGGGATCTGAAGCCACAATCTCAGGACATGAGTTCCAAAGCCTTAGCCACTACTGCATCACACTGCCTGACATTTGTTCATAATGAACGCTCTTACAATGCCTTGTTCCATGTGGACAAGCTTACTTTTATATAGCACCTTTCATAAAACACTGTTCAGAGCGATCATTAGTCATTTTTATTAGTATGTCCTCCTGTGTTACACAAAGCACTTACTGAGTTAATATGGCCCTCACCAAGTGAGCTCTGCCAAACGAGACCTCATTGTTACCTCATACCAATCTCAAAACTGCTTTATCTAATTCAGAGCTGGCACTTAACTGGGCAGCACTGGGCACAAAATAGGAGCCAGATGTGATATGGGGGTTTTGGGTCCCATTCATAGCACACACCCAAAAAGGGACACTTTAGAATCTCCAATAGCCTAGCCTGCGTGTCCTTGGGGAAAATGAGAACCATTAGTCAATGTTTTATATAGTGCCATTTCCAGTTGGCACGGTGGCACAACAATCATCTGTGATTTACTCATAGTCTACATTACAAAGCATTCAGGTTACTTAATAAAATGACTTTCACGACATGTGGTCTTATAAAGTGCCTTTCCTTCTGAGTGCTGCATAACGCATTGTCTTATATAGTGCCATTTGAAGTGAATGTTGAACAAAGCAACATTCTTTAATTTCATAGCACTGACAGTAATGAATCTGTTTTGATATAGCGCCTTTCACAAAGCACTTTACAAAATTGTCACTTTTTATTTTAAAGGAGCGAGCCTCAAAGCTTCACTCCAGTTTTTGGTGTAGGTTAAGCTGTGAATCACCAATTAGATCAGTGGAGGTGAAGGCCAGACATGACTTCTGATCCTCTGATTGTTTCTCTTGCATTTAGGGTGCCCCTGGTGAGCGTGGTGCCACTGGCCCTGCTGGTCCCAAGGGTGCAACTGGTGAATCTGGACGTCCTGGTGAGCCTGGCCTGCCTGGAGCTAAGGTGAGTGACTCGTATTTTGGTGCATATGTACCAGTTTCTGGAGCTCCCTTCAGCCTTGTTGGGTTAATCCTAATTTTTGATGGGACTCCATTCTTAAAAGTATGGTGGAATGAGATTGTTTATGTCACATGGCCTTGAAAGGTGGTGTGGACCAATGATCTTGGACCTGCTATAACCCACCCGGGGCCTAGTGCCTATTTTCACCCTTCCCTCTAAAAGCCCCTTTGCTTTCTTGCAGGAGGCTTCATGTAAATCTCATTCAGCATGATTGTAATGTCTTCTGTTTCTTTATTTCCTTTCCTTTAGGGATTGACTGGTAGCCCTGGTAGCCCTGGTCCTGATGGCAAAACTGGCCCTGCTGTAAGTCCACTTCTTTTTTGATGACACCTGATTGAAATTTGACCACATAGAATGGACAAGCGGCCTGCTGGCCATAGTGCATGGACTACAGTACAAAATTGAGAAGAAAAGAATTTGGATCCTGCTTTGTCTCACTTCTTTAACCTTCTGTCTGTCCATTTTAGGGTCCTGCTGGTCAAGATGGTCGTGCTGGTCCACCTGGTCCTGCTGGTGCAAGAGGTCAACCTGGTGTCATGGGATTCCCTGGACCCAAGGGTGCTTCTGTAAGTACTGGGTGTTCAGAAGAGAAACTAGATGGGGGAACGGGGTAAGAATTAAGATCACCTTTACACAGAGATTTGTCTACAATTCTGTGACTCTAAATGGTATACATTTTTAGGACCTCCAACCCTCTTGTCTGTATGGGTGGGTGGGGGTGTCCAGGTAACAGTTTAGCTAGTTTATGCCTGGAAATGGCCCTGTCTTTAACAGTATAGTCATGGGATTAGGAGGAAGGGTATGAGAACTACCTCTTTTTATCCACTTGAAGGTGGACCAGGAGGCTGATCTCATCCCAGAAGGAGAGATCATGCCTATGCTCTTCCCCTACCTGACCATCCATCTTTGTTTTCAGTGTCCAGCACTTGGCTGAGAACTGAAAGAGCAGAATGTTGAGATGATTCCTCCCTAGGCCTCATCTGGCCCTGTCAGTCCTAATGTGTGTTCATTTTTGTCATTTGCCAGGGTGATGCTGGAAAGCCCGGTGAGAGAGGTGTTGCTGGTCCCGCTGGCGCTGTGGTAAGTAATTTGATGCTTTAAATCATTAACAATTACTACATAGCATCAATCTTTCTTTCAGTATGTTTATATCACAAGGTGCATAAACCAAAATAAATAAATAAATAAGCAATCTGAACAGTGCTTTTTGTAGTAAGAATTGTGACAGTCACCTTTATGTAGTGGCATTTATAGTGAGCACTATTGCAAAGCAATCTTGATATTGTAAAGCACCTTCTACTGCGTGCACTGGTAATTGCTGGCTGCACCTGTCATGGTGTTCATTATTGATTAGCTCTTTACCAGATGACCAGACTTAGAGAAAAGGGCTTGCCTAGGTGTAAGCCTTGTGCCACTGAGCATTGGCACTCCTTCAGCTTCCAGAATGTTCCACTTTCAGAATGTGCCACATTGTGGCTTCTTTTAACTATAATGCTTTCTGTTCTCTTCTAGGGTGCCCCAGGCAAAGATGGAGATGCTGGTGCTCCTGGTGCTCCTGGCCCTGCTGTGAGTTCCCTTTAAACTTTTTTACCATTAAAAAAAATATATATATATAAATTATTATATATTATTATAATATAATTATATATATATCCTAAAGCAAACTCATAACACAACAATAGCAAAGGTGCTTTAAATATGACTGCCAGCTCTGGCCAACTGTCACCAAATAGTTTATGCTTGCAGCACAAGTGGACTTTGAATATTTTACCAAAAAAGGTCAGGATGAACGTGTCTCATAGGAGGTTGAGATGGTTACTCCTGTAAATATCGCAGTCATGGTTTCTACCCAAGAGAGGCCACTGTACATAAAATCAAAACCTTTTAATGTGATTCAGACCTTCTAAGGCTGTGCCTTTTAAAGACCACCATGTCATATTTTAGAAAACAGGAAAAAAATCATCTGTACATTTATATAGTCTAAAATAATTATCACTGAAGATCTGGAGTATAAAATCGCATTATGTGCCATACAGTATAGTACAGTAGAGTATAGAATGGTGTCAATGGTTTATACCCTTCTGAGTGCGGTGGTATATTCTGTATAGCAGCAGTTGTATTAATATTGTTGGGTGTGAAATTCATATTTGCATTGCTAAGTACAGTAAAGGATGATGTAGTATAGTATAGGACTATATTATGTTGCACATTAAATACACTAGAGTGTGACAATACAGGACAGCATAGTATGAAAAAGTATTACGCAGAACTGTATAATGTAAAATAATAAATATTACAGTGTGATATCATAGCCCAGGAACTGACTGATGGAAACAGTTCGGTATGCACAGTATGGTAGCTCACAGTACCATACAGAACACATCGTTCTTAACCCCACCTAATCCAGTTTAGCATCACAGGGGCTCAAGCCTAATTCAGCAGCCTCAGGTTCAGGGCAAGAACCAGCACTGGATGAGCTGTCAGAGCATTTCAGACAACACAATGAAACGTTGTGAAATAATTAAGTGCAGTACATTATGATGTGGTAACATAATGTACAAAATAATATGATATATTAAGTGCCAAACAAAATTAGATTGAACACATATGGAATTGAAATTGTTTAGTAAATGATATTCAGTTTTAATAATGATGAACACATTCATTATGAACAGTCTCCAGAAAGTTTAGATGTGAACATACTCCTTATTGTCTACCTGAAATGCTATGTGATTCTCCAAATTTGTAGCACTGCTGCTGGGTTCCTCTAATATCTGACCCTTTCAAATTTCATTAGGGATTTCTTTTCTCTCTCCACTGATGCCCCCGACTTAGCAAAGCATAACCACCGGACTGATTTCTCTTTGCTTCCCTTCCAGGGTCCCGCTGGTGAGAGAGGTGAACCCGGCCCTTCTGGAGGTCCTGGCTTCCAGGTACGTCTTGTTCTCGTGTCCTCTCAACTGCTCTCCGCCCTCCTCAGCTACCTCATAACTTTTCTTACATTTTATTGCTATTCTCTTGCAGGGTCTGCCAGGTCCCCAAGGTCCTTCTGGTGAGTCTGGCAAGCCCGGTGAGCAGGTACGTATCACAAGAAACTCTTTGGAATTGGTAACGTAGGGTGATCCCAGTTTCCACTCATCCCAACCCCAACACCTCTGTGCCAAACCAGATATCAGTGTTTGTGTTGTGGAGGATATCGACTGAAGCAGGTGCTTTGAAGAGCCCAAAAAACCTCCATCTGAGGTCTAAGACAGATAACATAACAGAACAAATCCTCAAACCCATAGAAGCCCATTCAGTGTTGATGGTCTAAAAGAAATTAAAGAACTAAAAGAGATTTTTTTTCTTTAATTTCTGGACTTTAGATTAAAAATATCATTCTGTTAATATAACCATTACAATCTTCCTAACTGCGGTGGGTTGGCACCCTGCCCAGGATTGGTTCCTGCCTTGTGCCCTGTGTTGGCTGGGATTGGCTCCAGCAGACCCCCGTGACCCTGTATTCGGATTCAGCGGGTTAGAAAATGGATGGATGGATGGAATCTTCCTAATGGAGGAAGTCAAAACCCAGGATTTACTGGAATGTGGCTGTGGTCAGTATGTTGAAGACAAACACTTCTGCACTTCCATAGGGGACACTGTGACCTCATGCCACTTTAGAAACCCCATGGCGACATCATTGTCCCACAGCTTGTCCAACAGCATCTGTGTCACCTGAACATTCTTTGTGGGAGTGTCATTCTGATATTCTTCTAATGTTCTTCCATCTTCTTCTTCTTCTTCTTCTTCTCTCAGGGTGCTCCTGGAGATGCTGGTGCTCCTGGTCCTTCTGGCGCAAGAGTGAGTATCCTCATCTCCCTGACTGTTTGCCTCCTTGTGCTCTACCTGATTGTCCTGTGATCATCCCTAACTGTGTTGTGTGTCTCTTCCTAGGGCGAGAGAGGTTTCCCTGGTGAACGTGGTACTCCTGGCCCAGCTGGACCTAGCGGTCCACGTGGCTCTCCTGGTTCTGCTGGTAACGATGGTGCTAAGGTAAGAACTCCCAAATAATGTATCAGTAGTAGTAGCAGTTGTAGTATTGCCACATGAGCAGAGTCCAGTGAAATCCTCACTTGCATGTCCAAACCACATACAGCACATGGCAATTGTCCAGACGTTGTGATAAGGAAAAATGCACTAAATACAGAATTCCATTTTGTTTAACAGAACACGTAAATCGGCACACTTGCTGTTCACAATGCCAGTGGCCCTCAAAGTGCCATTTCCCCCAGATTCTTGCAGTCAGTAGTCTGGGTCCACCTCGAGGTGCACTCACATCCTTTGGAAATTCTGGATCTATGCAGTCACCTCAAGGGAGAAGGTTACAGGTGGGCTACTACCTGAGGGTGTTCATGCTTTGAGTAGAGGAAGTTGAAAACCTTACAAGCTCTCACCTCCCCAAATAAATGGGCAGAGGGAAATTGAAAACAGACAATGAAAGAAAGAAAGAAATTTCTCAAGCTTTTGGTGACCCCACTGTAGTGCAAAACAACAGCTGGTCTGATAACTGCAGTGAGAAATGTAGGAGAGAGAAGAAGAAATGGGTGTCCAGAGTAACTGAGCAATGATTCATACTCCTGGGGAACGGCGAAATGAGGCCGGAACTATGTAATCCTCTGAATATGATGGGAGACGAGCACTGCTCTCTACACAACGAAATCACCCGGGTTAGTTTAACACTTAATAAGGACAACGCTTCCATATTTACACTTCTAAAGGCTTCTTATATTGTTTATTGGGAGCTGTGACTGAGAATGGATAACTTTGTGATCTGGTTAGTCTGATGTAGCTCTGAATTCGGTGGTGGGGGGGGGGCATGAAAAACTTCGCTATAGTTTGACGTCTTTACAATCAATGCATAGATTATTGTAATTTGTCAGTGTTAATTGAGATCCCAAATGTGTGTAGATATAGATATATGTATACTGTAGATGCGATTGGATAACAATGACTCAGATCTCAGTGCTGGGACATGCAAAAGTTGCTCTTTTGTGGCATTTTCATATTCAATGCAGAGAGTTTGATTATCCATCAAAGTGAAACAGAATAATAAATAATAGATATATAGATACAGACCTGTATACTGTAATTGACATCAGATAACAATGGTGGGACATGCAGATCTCTCTACGTTGTGACATCTTTATATTCAATGCATAGATTTTTATTATTTGTCATTATTAAATGTAGCCCCATATAAAGATACAGATAGGCATACTGTAACTGAAATTAAATAACAATGGCTCAGAATTCTGTTGTGGGACATGCAAAGCTTGCTGTACTGTGACCTCTATATGTTCAGCACATAGATTTTTATTATTCGTCTCTGTTAGAGGTGATCTCATATGTATGCATATATAGATATGGATATGCATCTTGCTGCTATAGTTGGGATCAGACAGCAATGGCTCAGAATTCAGTGGTGGGACATGCAAAGCCAGCTATATTGTGACACCTTTACATACACTGCATTGATTTTTATGATTTGTCTTTGTTAAAAGTGATCCCATATGTATGCATATATAGATGTACAGTACGCTGCTGTAATTGGGATCATTTAGCAATGACTCAGAATTCAGACATTGCTGTATCATTACATTTTTAAATTCGCCACCTCGATTTTTATTATTCATCAGTTTTTAAGTGTGATCACTATAACATAATTCATACTCATCTACAATATAATATAAACATTTAGTACCTTTTACTTGGATCACCGGCCCGCAGGAGCTGACGTGTGCAGCCCGACTTTATGACCTAACAGCTCATATGAGGCAGACAGTGAGACGCTCCGCCAGGTTTGGTCTTCATAACCTTTCGGCCCATGATGCCACCCTGCCTTTATGGGGTCATATTTCATCAAAAGATAAAAAGAAGAATTAAAGCCTCTGGCTAACCTGGATGCTTTGTGGCGTCAGTTTTATAACAAAAAGGCCAGCTTGAAGTCTTTAGTATCTTGTTTGTTCAACGCCGCCTTCCTTCTTCTTTTTTGCGTCGGGTGCGTTTGGCCTCAGGCTGTTTCACATTTTGAATTCATGCTGAGGGAATGAGGAAACATTGGGAACAAATGCAGATAGAAGTCATGAACAAAGCAGACCGCAGCTCAGTACTCTGAGCAGAGCAGAGGCTTCATAGCTGGCGTGCAGAGTGGGCAACTGCTGTCGGTACAAGTGACTCACATCCAGATGTGCTCCTCGTACATCCATTGTGTGGGATTTTTTTTGGAACATCTGGCTCACTAAGAGCAGGAGCCTTTTGTGTGCCTTACAAGAAAACAGAGAAATGTTTCTTATTTTATACAGCAGGACAGCCATCCCTGGGCACTTTACAAGAGCTAATCTGTAATACAATGACAATGGATGTCTTCCTCTTTTTGAGCTGAAATATACGTAAGAGAACTGACTTAGCTCACATAGTGATTTCAAACAGCAACCTCGTTCTTTTATATAGCACCTTTCTATAATGAACACCATTCCAAGGTGCTTTATAAACACTGAATGACAGGGTCACTCCCTTAATATCAATTTTATGATGATTACAGCATAGGCAGGAAAAACTTATTTTCACAAATCACATGCAAAGTCTAAGAACTGAAAAGTGAACTGGCACAGTTTTGATTTTATATAGTGCCTTTCTATACCGAATATTAATCCAGGCACAAAAAACTTGTAACGTAACTTGCTGTGGTTGCACAGATAATGAACTGTAGAGACTGAACTGGCAGCCATCTGCTTTTACATTGTGCCTTTTCATACCACATTTCATCCTAATTACAGAATTCCAGCGTAATTATTTCTGTAGATTTTAACATGAAATAACAGGCAGAGAAAAAAGGAGCTCAGAGGTAATCACTTGACTGGTGACATTTAGCATCTGTATAACGCCTTTCCATTTCCTTTTGGAAGACAATTGTGTTGATTTTCCCATTAAAGAATGGACATACGAATCGACTCACCATAAGAAGACTGGGAATCAGTTACAGAGACTGAACCGGTCACCCTTTCCTTTTATATAGCGCCTTTGTGTGCTGAACACAATCACAAGCACAGAGCATTAGAGCGTGAGCAGGTGAAATGGCCAGTCTTGGTGTCACACTGAGAATGAACTACAGTGTTTGTGTGCTTTTATAATAGTGCCTTTAGATAGTGGAGATGAATAGTACAAATGCAAGAATGGATGCTTTTAAGGAGTTGGATGAACGGCAAGTGTGGTGATCTTCTCTAGTCACACAGCACATCATCTGTGGGGCACACAGCCTTTTGTTATTATAAAGCATTTTTCCATAGTGAACATCGTAGTATACAGCAGGCAGGTTAGATGACAGGCACTTTACAGATATACAGGTAGCGTAATTCAAAGCCTCCTCCGCTAGAGGGCAACATGGCCTGCCTGCTAATTGTCACTGCGATGAAATGCTGCCGTCACTTCCCTTTTCTGAATCCCATTCAGGGCCCAAAAGTCTGCCGCTCCTTACATATTTGGGATGTCCTTTGTTTTCTTTCAGCTTCTTCTTGTTTCACAATGTTCTGTATCCTCTCCATAGGGAGAAGCTGGTGCCCCTGGTGCTCCCGGTGGTCAAGGTGCTCCCGGTCTGCAAGGAATGCCCGGAGAACGTGGTGCTGCTGGCCTGCCTGGTGTCAAGGGAGACAGAGTGAGTATTGTTATCACCCATGTTATCCACAACCCCCGTAAGTGACTCCTAGATAGTTTAGGACCTCGGTGACTCAGATCATGATGGTAACTTTTCCAAACCTCCTCACATCCATGGACTTCCTAGCAGTATCTTATGGAATTTTTCAAGTGAGACTAGGCCATTTAGTTAGCTGGTGACTTGGTGACTAACTTGTTCTGGTGTCTTCACCAAATGTGTCCAATTTGTCTGAGGGAGCACAATTTTTGATGCACCACCTTGGAAGTCCACAAGCACAGCTCATTAAAAAAAAAAAAGTCAAATTAAGAAGCCTAAATCAATGATGGCATAATATAGTGCCTTTTTTGGGTGAACATAGCATTTTACAAAGAAGTCAGGTGCAGTAAACAAGAGCTCCCGGATAAAAGTGGAATCAGTGAGACCCACAAATGTATAGATAAAACTCCGTATGGTGCCTTTCGGTACCTTGTTAATGTACTTGAGCAATACTGTAGATGGACTGTCTCACTCTCTTCTCTCTTTTAAGGGTGATGCTGGTGTCAAAGGTGCTGATGGTGCCCCTGGCAAAGATGGAGTTCGTGGTATGACTGGTCCTATTGGTGCCCCTGGCCCAGCTGGTTCTACTGGTGACAAGGTGAGTTTACCAAGATGGCAGGGCACAGATGCTGCTGCTACTGTTGTAAAAGCTATTAAGCACAGAGCAGTTTTGGATTTGGCTTACAGTGGCACACTACACAAAGTGAAGATGGCTGCCATGCTCTGCACTGTACTCATCTGTACTGTACTTGCCTTTGTAGGGTGAAGCTGGTCCTGCTGGCCCTGCTGGTCCCACTGGTGCTCGTGGTGCCCCTGTAAGTACTCCATGTCGACCCTCTTAAGACAGACTGGTCACTTTCCTCGATCCCTCCCCATCGCTCATATTGAACACTTTTCTCCTTTTAATCCTCAGGGTGAGAGAGGTGAGACTGGTGCCCCTGGACCTGCTGGATTTGCCGGACCTCCCGTAAGTACTTCAAGAAATGGAACCACAGGCCTTGTGCAGACTCCTGAACCTCTAAAGGGGGCACTCATAAGGTCCCTTAGTATACTGATGAGACCTTAACCCCCTCAGAAACTTAAAGCCCATCCATCAGGTCTAAAGAATTCAATATGACAGTGGTGAAGGATCTGAGCTCAAATCCCATTCTTTATGTGTAGCTTGTATGCTCTTCCAGGGTTTTCCTCTCAAGCCAGGGTAACCCTAAATTGATCCAGCATGGTAGTGTATTGGATTGCCATCCTCAACACAGAGTGGCATTTTTTCCATATCTGATGTTTGGCCTTACACCCCAGGCTTCAGCATTGACTCTGGTTTCCAGTGCCATTCGATGAAAAAGGCTCACCTTAAAATTAAAAAGCCTGAGACAGGGTGGCACGTTGTGTAGATGCAGACATGGGTTCAGTTGCCACTTGGATGTGTGGAATTACAATTAAGTATCTGGATGCTTTCAGTTTTGTCCAATGGGACTGTAGCCTGAGATAGACTGCTGTCCCATGCAGTGTTGGCTCCTGCCTTGTGTTCATTGCTCTCAAGACAGGCTCCAGCGTCCATGATCCAATATGGATAGATGGATGTCCCAAAAAATGCACATTAGATTTCTGAAGATTAGTCTCCTGAAGGACATATTTGCTCCTCTCTCTGCTATCCATTTCTCTGCAAGCCTCATATGGAGATGGCAGCTTCAGAAAGTGGATGGCTTGAATGTACCCCAAGTTCTCAGATGTCCTTGGGGCTGTGGGAATGGAGGTCACTTCAGGATTAGCATCTACAAGATGTAGCTGTGCACCTCACTGCTTTCATTGCCAAGTTGTCACCCTTGTTCCACTTCCCACCTTTTGTCTTTACTTTCAGTTAAACTGAGCATCATCTGATGACATCCATTGTTCAGCCCTGCACAGGATTTCATTCTCTTGTTTCTTCTCTCCTCATCTTTAGGGTTCTGATGGCCAACCTGGTGCCAAGGGTGAGGCTGGTGACTCTGGTGCTAAGGGTGATGCTGGTCCTCCTGGTCCCGCTGGTCCTACTGGTGCTGCTGGCCCAGCTGTAAGTATAATTAATGATGACCTCAAAGTGTTCATATATGCAGTGAGAATTGAATCGCCCATCTAGTAAATCCGAAACACATGATGCAGCTTTCACGGATGGAGGACTAGGAATCATACTCCTGTGTTATGTTACACCATCCATCCCATAGTGGGGTGGTCCAGCTCTTAATGAGCCTCCATCATGACATCCTCCCAGCATCACCTTCCTGTAATTATTAGAACTGAAATAACATTGAAAGTGCTGAATGGATGATGAGTTCCTTTGTCTTTTCTCTTCCAGGGCCCTGTCGGTTCTGCTGGTCCCAAAGGTGCTCGTGGTGCTCCCGGACCTCCTGTAAGTTGAGCTTTACTCTTCATTTACTGTACTGCTGTTGGTACTATAATCCTACTTATTCCATGAAGTGCCCTGTAGATAATGTTATGCAGCATTCTTCTAAATGCCCAGTTTGGATTGTTGAGCTAAACTGCCATATTTTTATAGTGTGTTACATTGTTTCAGGCATGAGATGAGTTGAGGATATGAATTCTTAATTAATAATGGTTAATAAACAATTTAGTGCATTTCTTTTAAATTTACCTGATATTTTGTTAATAGTGGTTTGCAGTTGCAATCCAATAGCAGAGTGAACTCCAGCTTTTTCAGAACTCTCGAACTGTGGCAGAATTTTCCACTTCCTAACCTCTTTTTTCTTTTCCCTCTTAGGGTGCAACTGGTTTCCCTGGTGCTGCTGGCAGAGTTGGACCCCCTGGCCCCGCTGTAAGTATTCCACTTGTACCTTCACCCAAATCACACCCAGCATGTTACTGATGGCATTATCAATTCTGGCATTAGTGGACAGGCGGAAGATGCTCTCTTCATATTACTCTCTATTTAATATGACAAGTTTTTATTTATTTCATCTTCAAACGACCCTCCACCTCCATTCACTGCCTCGTAGGCTCTGGTGACCTGAGTTTAACATCTGCCCTGGTGTTTATACTTTCTTGTAACACTGGGTTTCTCAGGCACAATAGTTAGCACTGCTACCGTACAGATTGGCTTCAAATTGCACCTCTTGCATGTTCTCCCTGGTGTTTTTTTTTTTAATTTTTTTTTATTTTAAGATGCACTGGTTTCCTGTTGCATCCCAATGACTTACAAGTTAGGCTGACTGGTGGGGCAAGATGCATTTTCACATAAAGTTTTTAATTTTTTTTTTTTAATCATCTAATATATTCTTCTGGTTTCGTCAGAAGCTTTCTGCACATGTTTGCTTGACTTGTCTCTTTTTCTATTATAGGGTAACAGTGGACCCCCTGGACCTCCTGGACCCGGTGGAAAGGAAGGCCAAAAAGGTGCTCGTGGTGACACTGGCCCAGCTGGTCGCTCTGGTGAAGCCGGCCCTGCTGGTCCTCCTGGCCCATCTGGTGAGAAGGGTAGCCCTGGCAGTGATGGCCCTGCTGTAAGTATGATGGAAAAATATTTGAATATTTGGGGCAGGGGATCTAGGTATCTAGAACATCCACCCATTGATTAACTTTGATTAATTAGAGGTTCACAACACTCCTTGAAATGACTTCTGTCAAAAATAAGCAAGTAATCTCCACATAGGACCCCCTCTCCAATTCAATGTAAAAAATTGATGTGATGCGTCTTCACTACAAGGTGCCCCTCATGCCTCTCTAAATTTCCTTATAGTATAATTAGCATTAAGCCATAGAAATTGGATAGGAAGTAGACACTTTCCTTTATGTAGCTATTCTGTGAAGTCAATTGGTAGGTGAAACATTGTGACTCTACCAGCAAGACTTTTTCATTTGAATGACCAGGTGATTCCATGTTTATCCACTCAACTTTCTTAAGAGGTTACAAGGTGGTACAACAACCGAGGTTGATGGCCCACACAAAATGAGTGAGATACAATTTAAACTGGAAGCCACTGAGGTCACCACTCAGGCTACAAGGATGACAAAAGGCAGGAAAAGAGAAGCCATATCAATAGTAGATGTTATACTGTCATGTATATGAAGCATGGAGAAATTTCTACTTGCATGTCCAACCAAAATTCAATACATTGCCACAGCTACAACAACAAGGATATACAGAAATCCTTTTTAGATAACATTAACTTGAATCAAATAAGTATAAAAATGAGTTTTCTGTTCACTCAGGCGTCCTTTATCTAATAGTAGCAGGGGTACCTCGGTGCTGCCCAGGATGGGGTCACCAACAATATTTTATAACAAAGCATAGTCTACAGTCTTTCCATGTACAAATGGGGGATCTGTACAAAACCTGGCAGAAATTGGTTCAACAGTGTGGATGTGCATACTGGATAAACACACATTCAGCTTCGTATATTAGATTTGTTCAGGAGAACTGAAACCAGTTCAAAAATTTACAATAAAAAAGGAAATTGGAAAGGGGGCAAATTCCTTTTCACAACCCTGTGTAAACCAAAAGATTGAATTAAACACATAGTAAAATACAGCAAAAAAGTTGAGTTGTTCGAATGTCATGTAGAGAGGCTAAGGTCTTAACTTCAACAGAGTACACCTTAGAATACTGGGTGAGACATCTAAAGATGGTGATCCACAGGCAAATTTTGACTATGGGGACTATATGAATTGGTATTTGGTATATGAAGATAGACAAACATTTCTGTAAACAAAATTAAAGTAACTGAAAGAAGGGTTTGAAATATACAGGTAGGAACAGGCAAACTTCAAGGTCGGTGGAGAAAGCAAAGGTTCCCTGTAGTGAGGAGAATACAAGTGGCGTGGCTCAAACACTAAGCTTGATTTGACTCAGTGACGCAGTGGCCTACCTGGAAGGAAATCAACATTCACATATTTCAAATGAAATCCTCATTTTGTTCCTCTGTAATGTACAAGACCTGTATCTCCATGGAATTAAAACTGGTGAGGTCACCCAATCCAACAAGCTTGTCAATCCTATCCATTTCATTTCTCCAAAATAACATCAAGGGGATTTTTGAAAGTCCATGAAGTCACTATTGGTCACAATACTTGATCATTTTTCCCATTGGTAAATCATGCTGTTGGACCCAATTTTTTTCTTCATTTTCTCATTAGGGACCTTCTGGTATCCCCGGACCTCAAGGTATTGCTGGACAACGTGGTATTGTTGGTCTTCCTGGACAAAGAGGCGAGCGTGGTTTCTCTGGTCTTCCCGGACCTTCTGTGAGTAAATTCATTTTCTACTTTTATTTATTGAGCAGATCCTAAAAATTTACCTCCTGAGTAGATCATTCTTTATTGCTCACAATCCTTTAGAATGGGAGTCCTAGAAAAAATTCACTTTTAAAAATTTTGGACACTCCCTAACAACTCCCAAATATATTTAGACAGCTAGTGTGTGAATTTAGATCTGGCCATTTAGATGTTGACCTAATGCTAATGTTGTTAGCTTCCCAGACTCAAAAGTATCAACATAAACAGCAACTAATGTCAGTGCTTGCATTGCAAGCTGGCCTCCTGCTTGAACTTCCATTCTCTTAAACACCAAAATTATAACTTAACAAATCAGGTCATTGTGTTATCCATTACTTTACCACCATGCTGACTTCTTACTCTTTATTTGATAGGGTGAGCCTGGCAAACAAGGTCCTTCTGGCTCTAGCGGTGAACGTGGTCCTCCTGGCCCCATGGGTCCACCTGGTCCATCTGGTGCTCCCGGTGAAGCTGGACGTGAGGTAAGAATTACAGCTTGTAATCCTGGTCTGTGTTATCAAAATTAGAGTTAAATTATCAAAAGCAGGCTAAGTTGAAAAAAAACTGTACCATTAAAAAATGGACATTTCCAAATGTACCAATTAGGTTAAATTGTTTATAGGCTCATAAATGGGAAAAGCTGATTAACTTCATGAGAGGTTCCATTTTGGCCCTGCAGGAATCTTATCCTTTAGGGACTTATGTTCTCCTTCATTATCCTTGCTTATAGATAAACTGGAGGCTTTAGTATTAACTCATTTGTTGTCTTGTGTACCTTTTCCTAGGGATCTCCTGGTAATGAAGGCTCTGCTGGTCGTGATGGTGCTCCTGGCCCTAAGGTGTGTATGGCTGCTCTGCACATATTTGCCAATTTCTTCCTGAGATAATTCACTCTGGAAGCTCACATCTCACCATTATCCTGTTTTCTCCTAATTGTACAGGGTGACCGTGGTGAGAGCGGTGCTGCTGGACCCCCTGGTGCCCCTGGTGCTCCTGGTGCCCCTGGACCTGTTGGCCCTGCTGGAAAGAATGGCGACCGTGGTGAGAGTGTAAGTATCTCAGTTTTGTTGAGGTGGTACATTCCAGAATTAATTGTAAAACTCTTCAGTTGCCAACCTTGTGAATTATTCCTAAATATTCTTTAGTTTAGTCAAGGTGCACTCGACATCTAGAATGTTGAGCATTTTTCAGAAAGGCTCAGTACCCCCCTCCCCCCATTTCATTTGTAATTTGACAAATATTAGCTCTTTACTTTGACTACTTTTCAAATGAAAATAAAGTCTGCTGGATAATTCTTCTGTAACACAATAATAAACCTTATATTTTTTTTTCTTTAGGGTCCTGCTGGCCCCGCCGGTCCTGCTGGCCCTGCTGGTGCTCGTGGTGCTGCTGTAAGTGAAGATTTTAATTGATCGCATGCCATTATCATTATATCTGCATTTATGGCCTCACTTGTAACCATACACACATTGTGTTTTTTGCCATATTACAGGGTGCTCAAGGTGCTCGTGGAGACAAGGGTGAGACTGGTGAAGCTGGTGAGAGAGGCATGAAGGGACACCGAGGTTTCACTGGTCTGCAGGGTCTTCCCGGACCTTCCGTAAGTACACTCCCTGAGCATCTTTATCTCTTCATACTCGAGTACCTCAGGTTATTTTGCACTCACTGAAGTTTATGATGTTGTACTCAGGACATCAAAATGGGCTACCAGTGTGGTATGGTAGCAAACAGAATTGAGCAGAAGAAAGGTTCAATGACAGTTTGGCTGACATTTCTAAAAAATATGAAAACAGTAGTATTGTGACATATATAGATGAGACCAGGATAAATAAAAATATATTACATATATATAAAATTCCAGGTTATTTAATAAAAAATGAAAATCATCTAAGCTAAATGACTCCTTACCTGTTTCCAGATAATGTATTTAAGCAGAAAAAGGTTGTTGTTGGCTAGGTCCTTTCTTTATTTCATCAAGTACATTTTTTCTCATTAAACATCTTATTCTTCTCTATCTCCTCTAACAGGGTCAATCTGGTGAGATGGGTCCTGCTGGTCCTTCTGGTCCCGCTGGTCCAAGAGTAAGTACAACATTTAAAAACATTTGTTTTGTTGTCAGTAGATATTTCACATCTCAGACCTTTGATTCCAATGATTTACTCATTCTGTTAACCTTTTCATGACAGGGTCCCGCTGGTAGCGCTGGTTCTCCTGGTAAAGATGGCACTAGTGGTCTGCCTGGTCCCATTGGCCCACCTGGTCCTCGTGGTCGTACTGGTGAAGTTGGCCCTGCTGTAAGTGTCCCCTGACTAGCTGCTCACTCCTTCATAATTCTCCCATTTTTGTCTCACCTGTAGTAATTCTGTATGTGTTTTATCCTTTGATATCCTATAGGGTCCTCCTGGACCTCCTGGACCTCCCGGTCCTCCTGGCGCACCTGGCGGTGGATTCGACTTTGGCTTCGTTGCCCAACCCGCTCAAGAGAAGGCCCCTGATCCATTCCGTCACTACAGAGCTGATGATGCCAATGTGATGCGCGACCGCGATCTGGAGGTTGACACCACCCTCAAGTCCCTGAGCCAGCAAATCGAGAACATCCGCAGCCCCGAAGGCACCAAGAAGAACCCTGCTCGCACCTGTCGTGACCTGAAGATGTGCCACTCAGACTGGAAGAGCGGTAAGAGACTGAAGATTTTCAAGATTATATTCAATTGGTATCATAATAAATTAACACATGGGTCCTAGAGATGCCATTCCATCACTGACCATTTATCTCTTTCCACTTACCAGGCGAGTACTGGATTGATCCTAACCAGGGATGCACTCTGGATGCCATCAAGGTTTACTGCAACATGGAGACTGGCGAGACCTGCGTCTACCCAACCCAGAGCAACATTCCTCTGAAGAACTGGTACACTAGCAAGAATCCTAAGGACAAGAAACATGTCTGGTTCTCTGAAGCAATGAGCGACGGCTTCCAGGTACAGGTTCTAAACAGGAGGCCAATCCTGCCAGAGAAAATGAAATTGTGCATTGTGATAATCTCTTGCTGACAGCCATCTTTCATCTTCCTTTCACTCAGTTCGAGTATGGCAGCGAGGGCTCCAACCCAGCTGATGTCAACATCCAACTCACCTTCCTGCGTCTGATGGCAACAGAGGCCTCCCAGAACATCACCTACCACTGCAAGAACAGCATTGCTTACATGGATGAGGAAGCTGGCAACCTGAAGAAGGCCCTGCTCCTGCAAGGCTCCAACGAGATTGAGATCCGAGCTGAAGGCAACAGCCGCTTCACATACAGCGTTAGCGAGGATACATGCACAGTAAGTTGAACTGTTAAAACATTTGAAATGTTTATAGTGAACAGAAATAAAGGCCCCATGAAAGAATTACACTTAATCTGTTAATTAGTATCACAAGATGTCATGTAGGACAAATTGTGTACATTATGCTTTACGGCAAAGATTCATATGCTGTCATGTGTGTCTAGATGTTGCTAGAAAGGATATTTAAAAAATGGAGTATTGCTGAAGTAGTCCGAGATCAGAATTGGACATAATTCGGTTTAGAAAGATTTTATCTATCCAGCAAAAAGAAATGAAAAAGCACTAGAGCCATTGCTGGGGTACAATGAGGATAGAAAGTTAAGTGGTGGAAAAGCCACTTAAATGACTCACATGGCGAGTCAACTAAGAGGATTGAATGAACAGCTTTGCAGTGTGATGTCCATACTGTCAGTCTGAAAAAGGGTGAATGATGAGCTATGAAGAGACCTGAATGTTGCCTGCCTGTTTTCTCCATAAATAAGAGCTTGGGAGAACATTTTCAAACATGCTTTCATGACATCACTCCTGACCTGCTCCTATTTGTTCTAATTTTACAGAGACACACTGGTGCTTGGGGCAAGACCGTCATTGATTACAAGACGACGAAGACCTCTCGTCTGCCAGTTATTGACATTGCACCTATGGATGTTGGCGCACCTGATCAGGAATTTGGCATCGAAGTTGGCCCCGTCTGCTTCTTGTAAAAAAAAAGAGAAAAAGAAATCTGGACTTGAAATTGTTTTTTCTAGCAGTCATCTCTCTAAACTCTTTTCTATGCATTAAAAAAAAAAAACTTACATTTCATTTGACCGTCAGCGGTCCACTTGCTTAAACTATGCACCTGAAGACGGTGTGTGTTTTCTCCAGTTTAAAAAAAAAAAAGCACAGTTTTGGGACCACTACTTTGAAACCACCATCATCAACGATATGGACACTTTAAAATCATTTGTTTCTCTGACAGCAAGAAAATAATATATAAATTTGTAAATTGTACAATCCCCTGGAGAGTAAAAGAATTTAATTAAAACAGGTGACTCTTTTTGCCGTTTTCCTTTTTTTTTTTTCTACCACTGCGGAAGGACAATGAAAAATGTTATGTACCGTTTTCAGGTGTTTAATAAATTTAAAAAAACATACTGAAAGTGTCTTCTTGTTCTAACCACAAGAGAAAATAAGAGGAATTCTTTAAAAAAAAGAGAGAAATACCAAGAGGGAAATTTTCCATCTGAGTAAAGCAGAAGGGTCTGAACTTCTTTTGAATTATTTAAGGCTACCTCACAACTGCTGTTACCTAGAGTGTTAGCGATGCCACCCATTGGCATAACATGTTAACATCTGAATCTTCAAAGGTGCTATTTTCATGAGGTCCTGGAAGAAGTGTACAAAAAGTAAAGAAAACTTGTTTGTGGGTGTTCATTTGAGAAAAAATATTTATTTATTTTTTTGCAGGATTAGGCTTTACAGGACCTTTGGTGCTACATAACATACACAAAAACCAAAGTAAATTAGTTTTGGGGGAAAAAAAGGTGCTTTTCAAGATCACTTTAGATAAATTGGAACACGCGTTCTTGTCGTCTATAGGTTAAGCAGGTGGATTCTTCTGTTGTCTTTTGCCCTGTCCACGTTTTGTTTGTGCGTTTTGTTTTTTGGTTTCTCGATTTCCTGCTATCTTCTTCTTCCTCCTTCATCAACAATTCAAAGCTTGATGCACTACCACCACTTCACGACTTTGTTTTTTTTAGCAGAGTTTTAAACCAAAACCAAGATGCAGACACACTTTGGGGAGGGGGGTGGGGACCGAAACAAGGATCTGTACCTATTTTGTATATGTATAATAATTTGAGATGTTTTTAATTATTTTGAATGCTGAAATAAAGCATGTTAAATGGTCTAACTAACTTTGTGAGATGTCATGTTCACTTTTTACTATACTGGCCCTCAGGTCGTTCCTTTTTTTTTTTATTCTTTTCTTGTGGGATCTTATTAGAAGAAATGTGACCGCCTCTAAATATACGAAGGTAGAGATGGGTCTTGTTTGTTTTTAACATCTTCTAACTGCCATTTACAATATCCTATAATTTGTTTTAAAAGTAATTTCATGTAAAACGGATGAAGCATTTTTAAAACTTGATTTCAAAAAATGTGAATCACTTACAATTATTGAATATGGGAGTTAAATGGCAGCACTATTATGCTCATTCTCTATCCTTTTCTTATATTGAAATTGTTGAGAGGCAGTGAGTTACGTTGCTGTTTCACAGAGTTTTGGGCCCTGATCTGGTTCCTATCTTGGGTGTCCTCTCTGTGAAGTCTGCACGGTGACTAATAACTGAGTGAATTTCCACTGGGTTCTCTGTTCATTCATCTGGGAACTCTAAACTGATCTAGTGTATGTGCATGTCAGGGTGGTTGCATGAGCATGGCAAGTGGGATGGCCTTGCATCCAGTGCTTCAAAAATAGGATGTGGGTCCTTGCAACCTTATACCGATTAAGTGTTCTCTAAAAAGTAATGAATAGATCAAAACACAATAGCGAGTGACTCCATAACTACCCTCCAAAACTGAAGGGCTGTGGAGTCGGTAGATAAATCCTTCGTTGCCAACTCTGACTCCTTAGTTTCTGATACTTCTGACTCCGACTCCCCAACACCTCTGTATTTAATATGCTAATGTATTTTCCATGTTGATTGAAGGAAGGCAACATATACATTATTTAACCACAGAACTAATGGCTAATAAGCCGACTCTTTACCATATTGGCCAGTTTAAACAAAAGACAAGAACCCCTGAACACACATCAGGCCATAGCACACATCTACACCTACATCATTACATTTGTTTACACTCAAACTAATCACATTATATATGAAATAAAATTAAAACACTTTTTGCAATGTACCATAATCCAGATTACAATGTGTGAATATCAGGCTGTATAATAGCTCAGCTGAACGTCACACTAGTAGTAACACAACTATGCACTGGGCTTTATTCTTACAACAGATCAGTACTTAATTATGACTATTGTTTGTGAAATGGGACATTAGAACTTGCTGTATATTTTTTTCACTACAATTCAAATTTATTAGGAGTCGGAGTTGGTACATTTTTGCAGACTCTGACCCTGAGTCCAGGTAGACAAAATTGTCTCCGGCTCCTTAACACCTTGACTCCGATTCCACAGCCCTGTAATATACGAAGGTAGAGATGGGAATTGTCTGTTTTTTAACATCCTCTAACTGCCATTTACAATACCCTAAAATTTGTTTTAAACGTAATTTCATGTAAATTGATTATTTTAACAGATTTGAATCATTTACAATTATTGAATATGGGAGTTAAATGGTAGCACTATTATACTCATTCTCTATCCTTTTTAATATCAAATTTGTTGTGATGCAGTGAGTTTCATTGCTGTTTCACTGAGTTTTGGGCCCCGATTTGGTTCCTATCTTGGGTGTCCTCTCTGTGAAGTCTGCAAAGTGACTAATAACGGAGTAAATTTCCACTGGGTACTCTGTTCATTTATAAAAGATATACTTTTTACTTTACTGGGAATTGTAAACTGATCTAGTGTATGTGCATGTTAGGGTGGTTGTTTGAGCGTGGCAAGTGGGATGGCCTTGTACCTAGTGCTTCTAAAATAGGATGTGGTTCCTTGCAACCTTATATCAATTAAGTGTTCTCTAAACATTAATGAATAGATCAAAACACAATAGCGAGAGACTCCATAACTACCCTCCAAAATTGTCCTACTCTCCCTTAAGTCAGACTAGAGACAATATTCACTTTCTATGATTTGGCATTAGTTAAGAATTTAAAGTATGCTGATATTTGATAACACTTTGGTGACGGTGCATGCAAAGTAACATAATATTCTCAAAACTGCTAAACTTCTTATAAAAGATTATTGACAGAATAACTGAATATTTTCTCCTAAAAATGCACTATTAGAACTCATTATAGGATGACATAACAAAGAAAACACCATTCGTATTAGGAATGCAGAAAGGCTGGGAAGCTGCTTGGAACATCCTTAATTGGCCTTGGTAACATGCAGGACCCACATCAAGCTACTGCAAATAAGATGAAGAGCGATAAGGTAAGGAAGTTGGACTTTAAAAGATAATGCCAATAGGTTTGCCTACCAGAGTGAAAAAAGGCCCACAAGAAAATTAGGGCTGGTAACCAGCATGAAATATGCTATTTAAGGTAAGGGTTCAATTATGCATCTTCCAGCAATGGTGGAGTGTCAGCAGTAACAGAGAAGATATTGTGTAGCTTTGGTCTGACATAATCCATCTACAGAAGCGCAGATGCTTCAACAACAAAGTAGCTCTAGTGGTATTTATGCTATATGTAACACCAGCTGATTAATTAAAAGGTTAAATAATTTCATTCCTTACAAGTAAAGTCACTAGATACCAAAACAGACCATGACTATTGAAGTTTAACCCTGCAAAAAGGCAACCCACAGTCAGAAACGTCCAAAACTGGAAATCCCACACAGGCATTTGCTTACTTTACTCACAAAAGGTTTTAGATTAATATAAAGTGTTTTAGACAAGTTGATTTAAAATACAACATTCATCCAGTTTCTGAATTCCTTTCTTAATCTTGGGAGTCAGACTGGATTCACTGGAGGAAGTGGTTGAACAGACAGTCACTCAGGAAGCTGCTGACTATTCTGGACAATGACTCTCACCCCTGTATCAGGTTGTGGCTAAAAAAAGGTACACATTCAGTATCAGACTGGGACAACTGCATGGCTCCAAGGAGCTCCATGTGAGGTCATTTCTACCCACAGCCATTAGGCTCTAAAATGAGTCATCCCACGGCCGAGGTGGTCTCGTCCGCTGTGTGCTGAATGGTACTGAGCTGTTCTAGCAGACATCTTAACAGACAATGACGGCATGTGCAATAAACTGTACTAATAAGTGACATCCTGCACTGTGAAATTGTAACTGATAAGTATTTGCAATTCTATACACTAGAATAGATAATGTTGTACAGCATGTGTATTTGTACATTGTTAGTATACTTAAGATGATTATAATTGCTGTTATAGGTATATTTGTTACTTTTTTGGTTTGCTGCTCTAACCCTGAAATTTCCAATAGGATTAATAAAATTTCTATCTATCTATCTATCTATCTATTATAGAAGCTGGAGCACATAGCAGCATCAATTAGTGTAAAGCAGAAACTAAGACCTAAATGGGTCATCAGGACATCATAGAGCACACTTATGCAGACAGAGATGATTGATAATTTTCAACTAACCAAAAAGGTACATCTTTAGGATTTGTGTGAAAAAATCATAGAAAAGCCACATAATCATATTGAGAAAATATTAACTGTACATTGTGATCTGCCCCAGGAAGTGACCTTTAACCTGTTACTTATCTATGCTCATGCATACCACCCTTTGGCATATAACATTACAATTAAAAAGACAAACAAATGGAGAGGACTATTACCAAGAAGCTGGACCTTAATGCTTCTAATTGCCTCTGTTTGTGGATGCGTTGACAACTACACTTTATAGTAAAATTAGGATGCTACATTTCTGTAGAGGTTTACCACTTTTTCTAGCTAATTGATGAGTCAAAGCCAATGCTGATTGCAGATTTCAATTTGAAGAAAAATCACCCAGATTTATGCATGATGAAAAAGTGGGTAAATATTGTATTATCAACAGCTATTTCAAAAATTGAATTTGCCCTTCCCACTCATATCCCTTTGCAATCTGAGGAAGAAAACCCCCCGAGGAAGACAGGATAAGTTCAATCAATTAGATTTTTATTTAGTCACCGATGAGTACCTCGATTCTACGTTGCAAGGCAGAAGAGCAAAATTACATTTTTTCTATTGGCTTTTTATAATTTCTTCCCCTTATTTCCTACCCTTCCCCTTATTTCTTAAAAATAAGCATAATATCGATTGCTTACGCATTTTATTTTAGTATGCTAATGGAACATCTGTTCTTATTTTTTCACTTGGAAGGAAAGGTCATCTTTCCTGTGTCAAATAGACACGCTTCTGAAGAAACTGGAAATTGTCCTAGGTCAGCTTACAGCACCCTGTCGTATGACAGATGCCTGTATGAATAAACTGCCATTATAGCAAAATGGCTCTGTCAGCTATTAATACTAAGTACAGTAGCTTGCAAGCAGTTAATTATTCTTTCACAAATCACAAATGAAAATATCTTTTTAGAACCAGAATAATATTAACTTGTTATGGAATCTCCATAGAAAGAGCTTTGCTGTCACAAAAAGCCATTACACAAAACTATTTTTCTTCTGAAACACAACATGTACACACAGCCAGTGGCAAAATTGCTTGATATTCTTATACATATGTAAAAGTGGGCAATGTTAATATGTGTAATGTTTTAAACACTAGCAAGTAATAGCATCTGTTTGGTACCTGTTTTATAATAGCCAGATTAGAATCAAAATTCTCTCCTCTAATCACAACCCAAATGTGATGGTGTAGGCTGTGTGTCTCAGGAAGCCTTCCAGCAATGTTTTTATAGGTCATTCGTCCACAAAAAGGATAGTGGCTAGGCAAAGAATGACCTAATAATTAAGAGTATTAGAGAACATCAGAGTTCCAATAATAAAAAAATAAATAAATAAAGAGTTCTTATCAAGAATATTATGAACTACTGTGGCAGGACTACTTGTTTATTATATATTTTCACTAAAAATGACAAACCAGAGCATAAAACAAAAGGACTAGTAATAAACTTCAGTCAATCAATCATTTTCTAAACTGCTTAGGTCATGTCATTGTGTAATCCAGACCAGGGTGACAGTCTGGAGCCTATCCTAGCCAGCATAGGATACAAGGCAGGAACAAACCCTGAACAGGGTGCTTGTCCATCGGTAGGCAAACATGCACATATACAGTATACACCCCCATCCATACACACTAGGGCCAATTTAGTTTGGCCAACCGACTTAAACTGCATGTCTTTGGACTGTGGGAGAACCCAGGCAGACACACGGAGAACATGCAAATGATACACAGGGATGACCAGGGATGCATTATAAACTTCAGTTTAATGAAAAATAGCAAAGTCATGGTGCCAGCGAGTCTTTGACTTCAATTAAACTCTTGGGGTTTGTCACAGATGACCGGGGACACTGCCCGGCCGGGACGCCTGGATAGTCCCCGAGTTGGACAATACTTTTCCTCGGCCACTAGAGGGCAGCCGCATGGGGCTATTTGGGGGCCACAGGGAAACAGCTGGGACGCTCTTCATAAGAGGACGTGGCCACCGCCAGGGGGCGCCCGGACAGTGAGAGAAGCTTGGATGACAGCACTTTCGCCACACCAGGAAGTGCTGTCAGAAGTAATTCCAAGGTCACCCGGAGGGCTTTCAGGTGCTTTCCTGACACTTCCGCCACACCAGGACTTCCAGTAGACGAGCCAGAGTTGGGAGGAAGGAGACGAAGCTTGTGAGGAGGAGGAAGGAGGTCGAGAGAGAGAGCGAGAGAGAAAGAAGAAGAAGAAGAAGAAGAAGAAGAAGAAGAAGAAGAAAGGAAAGAGAGTTGGTGAGAGAAGGCATTGTGGTGCATTGAAAAAATAAAATAAAGGAGTGTGCTTTGGACATCCTGGTGTCAGTCAGTCTGTGTTTGGGGGTGCGTTCTCCACAGGTTATTTTTGGTATGTTATAAAGATTTTAACAAATAAATTCTAAATATGAACATGTTTTATGTAGTTATATAGCTTTTGGTCTTGTGTGCTTTATTTTTAATTTGCTATTAGCGATGTGTCCTTATGCCCAGGATGTTATTTGTCAAGTACAAAAGCAGCGGACAGGTTATTGAAATTAATTCTTTATCAGCATAAATATCATGGGCTTAAATATCAAAGCCAAACATTAAGAGGTGTAGTAAATGGAGGCTGGAATGCAGATTTGGGAGCCTCAGCAAAACTCAGATGAATATGCGTGTGTTGTGTCCTAAAACGCTTTTGAGGCAAAATGCAATAAAGCCTACAATAAATATGAAGGTTAGTCTTGTCTCATCAAGAAATCTAACAATATTAATAGTTGCTTCAAAATAAAAGACAAAGTTGTAACTGCATAGTATCTGGAACAATAAGAAAGAAATATGAGGAAGTTAATTTTCAGTTGAATTGAATGAAAATAAAAGGAAGTAAAAATAACAGTACTGGGTTTATATATATATATATATATATATATATATATATATATATATATATATATATATATATATATATATATATATATAAAGATAAATTGTTAAATTCTAGCTGGACATATTTCATTTTGATGCCATTTCAAAAATCTTTTTAAGGCTACCAATAATATCAATCAACTAATCAATCTTTGTTTAGATAGTTAGATTTATGTTGATCATGAGGACCTTCACAGAGCATTTTATATTAAAGAGTAAATACAACAGACTTTAATAACATGTTACACACAAATACCAATTTCTGAACAGCAGATTGGAGAAGATGAACTGCCTGACATTTCCCTCCTCACGTCAGTCCAGGGCAATAGTCAATTCCTGGGCTGTCTAAAATTGAAGAACCCCTTTAAAAATAAATTGAATCAATTGAATTAATCAATCAGTATAAAGAAATGTGAGGCTCACACTCGGGGCTTGACATCTACGTTATTAACGTACTGTATGCCCCCCAGCAAGTCACATACAGTACATACAGTACAAACGTTTACATTACAGTACAATAATTTACATTATTTTGCAATGGAGTTTCAGAATAATTCATTCGTTCATTTTTAACAAGCTTATTCAGGTCACACATAGCAAGAAGTGGGTTTCCATAACTTAACAGCATAGGGCACAAGGTGGGTACCAACGGCAGAAAGTGTCCATCTCAACATTACAGATACTAAAACTGTAACGATAACAGAATTCAAATTTAATAAATTAAACAACATCCTCTTAACTGTCCATGGGGAATATGGAGTGTAAATGCACAGAAGTGTGGAGTCCAAATTTGGATTTCGACCCCTTCCATCCACCCCCAAACCCGACCCTCCCTCGGCGTACTGGAAACGATGAAGTCTACGAAACAGGCTTAAGCGACCAATTTAACTGCCTGACGCCATCAACTCCATAAGAAACCAAAAAGTGAAAGTCCAGCTGCACTGGCTGAATCCAGAATAACGGAGTCGAGGAAAATATTCAACATACCTTCAGCAATTTTTTTAGCTTTCTGCTCATGCGCCGGCGTTGGGTGAAGCGGCTACAAATGACGTCACGACAGGGCAGCTGCGCGGGCAGATAAGCGCGGGAGGCTCGTACTGGGGAGCTCGCGCGCGCAGTGTGTCTGACACTGACTCAGTGTGAGGTGTGCAGGAGCAGGAGAAGGCAGTGTGTTCATGGCCTCTTCTGCGGCCTTTAGCTTTTTATTATTTTTGTAATGTATTTATTTTTTTGTCACATGAATATTTTCATCATCCAAATAACTTGCCTTTCTCTTAGAGAGAGAAGCCGTTATTATGTGTTGTGCTGAAAATGACTTTGAATCTCAGGTGCGCTTAACATACATGGACAGACGCCAACGAGAAAGTCAAAAATGAAAAGGGGATTATTTAGAATTAGAAAGAGAGTTGATAACGTGTGTGACAACATAACACAATGTTTTTCCAGGTAAAGGCCTCGTTAAACGAATTGAAATTGTAATTTTTTTTTTTAAATTTGATTGAATTTTTTTAAAAGCAAATAACATTCCACACATGCAAGGCAAATTTTTACAAAGGTAGATTGTAATTCTTAAATAAAGGTTGCTATAAATGTGTTGCATTTTAGATCAAACGCGAATGGAAAAAGTATGTTTTTTTAAGGTATATATGTCTATTTTTTCATTCAGTAAATTCAAGGATTGACTTGCATAAACGGACTACTGGCGAGCCTCAGGTTTGTACGTAACTAAAGAAATTTGAATGTAAAAATCTAATCATTTTGAAATATGGCAGTTATATTTGGCTTTACTTCACATGATATCTAGTGCAATGACGAGCAGCTGATTTAATGTGTAAGGTATTGAAACGTTTTACAAAATTAAACGGCAATGAAGAGTGTAAATCAAATAACCAAAGTGCAGTGCTAAACGGATAAAGGTTTAATAATTCAGATACGTTGTTTTGCTTTAAATAATACAAAATTGCTTTCTGTGCTTTGTAAGATTTTTATAGTGATTAAATGTGAATGTGAACTTCTGCCATTGTTTAATACTTTTCGCTGAAATGATCCCCAAATGTCTGTCTACATGTAGTTGTATTTTTTTCTGTAGTACTAATTTTACTTCACGTTAAATACTTTTGAACTTTAACTTATCTCACGCATATTTTTCAATCCACTTTAAATTCTTGTCAGATATTTTTAACTATGCTTGTATGTTTTTTTTTCCTTCCTAATGTATGGCAATGATTATAAGGCCTCAGCAATTATAAAATATTCTTAGGAGGGCTGGTCAATAATGTGAAGCTGCAGAGTGTAATCAAGAGTCATCACTTCTACTTATATTTTTCTATATTGTACTAATATTTGAAATTTGACTTACAGTTTAACTCCAAGTGTTTAAAATAACATAATTTATTTTCTAGCCACAATTTAGTGGAGAAAGGAATTTCTAATGTGAAACTAGAAGTAAAGCGTTGGAAATTTACTAACACTGGAAGTATGTTTTATTTCTTAATATATATATACTTTCATGTAGCTGTAAGTAGTTCTCCCATGCTATTCTACCAACAATGTATTAGCTTCAAAATTGGAGATGCCACCAACGGTTTGCAAAACATTGCTTGGGTGATATCTGGATGGGTCGATGACATTATTTTATATATTACCTATTACAGTGATCTGTGTAAAATGTTGCACATAGAAACTATTAGATATTAGAATGCAGCAGGAGTCATCAAAATAAAAAAATACATTCTGCGGTGGAAATATAGGTAATACAGTGACCAGGTGAGTGGATTTCCTGATTTTTAAAGTTACTGGTTTAGTAGACTTACACATTTTGTCACTAGCACAGCAGGGTCAGCCTCTTGGGGCTGCTCATATTTTAGTTAATGTGAGGAGAATTTTCTGGTTACCTGAAACAGTAGAAGTGCAAGCAGAAACTCAAATATCAAAACATGAAAGCATACTGAAGACTTCTCTGATCATGTGGTCATGATGAGTTAAAATCAGCAATTTAATCTTGTAAACGTAAACTTGGACATTTTTGATTTATGCATGCTTAATTGCTTGACATCTGAATTGTCAGTTTTATCCTGTGCTCATCCAAAATTGATTAGTTTGGAAAAAATATTATATTTTACGTAGTTTACAGTATGTCTTTAGCCAAGATTATTAACAAAATCATGCACATTGGGTTGGGTGGAATGAACTTAAAGTTACCCAGCAGTAGAGAACACGGTCTTAAAGCAGAGCACGAGAAGCATATTACTGCAGTTAGACCTAGAGCCAGATGATAAGTTAGTAATGCCAATAAAGCATAGATGGTTGCCAGTGATGTATATATAATTAATGTACAATTTCTAAATAATCTTGTGCATTTTTAATGGATTTGATAATTGCATTGCCTTATTTGACATTCAATATCTAAAAGTATCTTTCTGCCAGAATGCTCATAACATTATTAAAACACTGTCAAATAAATGTACATTATGCTAAGAAAGGTTGAGACCAATTTTATTCTCTGTTGGAGAAAGTAATTCTTCTTTTCCTAAGGATTTCATTTTCCATTGTCCAGCAACTGGTTTCCAGCAGAGTTGTGCTTGTTTCTCCATGTTGAGTTTACCTGTGAAAGACAGGAAAGTCGTTTCCATATTTATTGTTGCATTGATAAAGCACATTTACTGGACTCCGTGCAAAGAACTGCAGTTGTAAGACATTAAGTATCTTTATTTCATATGTTAAACATTTTAGTTTTCTGTGTACTACCCTGCTGCAGACTAAGTTTCTTTGCCTCTCTTTATGGTTAAATCAGAGTTTTGTCCGTTTCTGGTCTCGGAGTTTCACAGCATGTATATGTTTCTCACTTTAACAGAGCTCATTGCTGTGTTACGTTTTTCTGTTTTTGGACTCAGCCAGTGATTTCAACATAAATCTGAAGGGTCAAAATGTCATCCTCCCTTTTATTATTATGACTTGTATTGCACATGGTTTCTGTGAACACTTTTAAAACGTTTTTTTTTTTTTTCTGTTTAATGGAATAAATGCAAAATAGTTTACTGAACATAGCCTTATTTGTAGTTCATATGTGTTTTTTTTTTTATAATCGTCTGTACGGGAGGGGAAAAAAATATTAAACTGGATTTAAGACACATGCTACAAGGTATATTTATGAGCGAGACTTGTATTTCCTGCCTTTCATGGAAAATCAAAACCTGCTGGGTAATTTTAGATTTTGAGTACTGTTGAAACAAGAAAGCTTAAATAAACCAGTCAATGAGTACAAGTAGAGAGTCTGAGGGAACAGATGGGTATGGAAATTTGCATCTCCAGTACTTTTCCTAGGAATAGAAATGTTTACCTTGAGTCGAAATGCTGCTGTGGAATGCCTGCCTGCATATATATATATATATATATATATATATATATATATATATATATATATATATATATATATATATATATATATATATATATATATATATATATATATATGTGCATATACCAGTACTTTTTGTGTTCTTCAGCAAACACTTAATTATCAAACAATTGCCCTTAAACAGTTAGTCATGATTGAAACTGTGCAGTTTTTAAATTTTACATTGACTATTCAATATGAATAAAGCCTATTCCACAGCTTATAGAGCTACTTTCTAAAATGCTATATTTTTTTCGAGTTATTAGGGATGGAGATATATATTGAGTGTTTTGTTTTTTTTTTTTTTTTGTTATCAAAAGGTAAAGTTTCACTCCAGACACAAAAATATGGTTATAGCAGTGTGAGGAGATTTAATGTTATTTAGAAGTCAAAGACAGGTATTATAAATAAAGACTTTTGGAAAATGTGATATTTATGAATATGGAGCTGGATGTAACTTGATCAGTTATGTATGATTTTATTTATACAAAGACTTAAAGTTTATAGTTAAACATACAAGGGTAAGGAAATTTTGCAGTGACTACATAAACAGTCCTTTTCATCTGACTATTGTTTACTTCCATTGTACCAGAAACGTCTAGTACTGCATTATATGGAGCTGCATTTATTGGTCTTTTATTTAATTGCAGTTAAATTATTATTTATGCAAGCTTGCTTTATTTGAATTAATTCAAAATTATTTGTTTCATGCAAGTATATTAAGGACAAAATAATATGTAAATTAATATAAATTGCAGGGCAGCACGGTGGTCCTCCCTGTGTGGAGTTTGCATGTTCTCCACGTGTCTGCATGGGTTTCCTCCAGCTACTCTGGTTTCCTCCCACAGTCCAAAGACATGCAGGTTAGGTGCATTGACGATTCAAAATTGTCCCTAGTGCGTGCTTGGTGTGTGTGTGTGTGTCTGCGCACCCTGCGGTGGGCTGGCGCCCTGCCCGGTGTTTGTTTCCTGCCTTGCACCCTTAGCTGGGATTGGCTCCAGCAGACCCCCGTGACCCTGTAGTTAGGAAATAGCGGGTTGGATAATGGATGGATGGATATAAATTGCAAAACTTTGGTAAATTATGACACAAGTATATTGTCTTCCAAATTAAACCAGGAGATATAGCAGAACTCTCAAAGATTAATGCTGAATTTGACTCAGCTTGCATGTCAAATATACTTTAAAAATAGCAGAAACTGGAAAGCAATAGGAAAACATATTACTCGAATAAGAAACATTTTAACTGTGCAATGAAAGAAAATGGACATACCTGGGCAGGGAGTCACTGTGCGGCTCTCTGAAAAATAATAACATATGAGGGTTTGTCACTTTTTCAAATAATACAGTATGTTTTGCTTCATTTTTTTGTGCTGTATCATCAGAAAGCATTTTAGTTTACATTTCAGTTACTCACTGTTGTGCCAGGATAAGAGGGATACGAGGGTTGTCTGAGCTCAAGGACTGTGGTATTGGAGATGTTCTTTCCCTGGTACGGGCATTGAACATGGGCAGTGTAGAAAGTGGGCGATCAGCATTCCTGTCCTCTGCCATTGTACGGAGCTCATTGGAGTTCGTTTGAATGGTCTGATGATGATAGAGCTGGATACTGTAAATAGGAAAAAATATAAAGTAGAATTATTAGGATTGTGCTGTAGTTTGTGTTCCTGCCTCAAAGCTTTAGTGTCTTGGGTTTGATTAATGTGTATGTAGTGTTGGTTTTCTTCGGTTATTATAGTTTTCATCCTACATCCCAAAGGATTTGCCTCTGGGTTATGCCAGTATAAGTGAGTATCATTATAAACAGTAATGATCTGATATCTGAACTAACATTGGTTTTACCTTGTGCCCAATGCTGCTGTGATATATGGTTTTTGCCTGTGTCCCTATAATTAAAAAATTGACGAAAAACAAAGTGATGTTTAATACCATAATGCATTGTGGATAAATTGATTCTTTTTTGACACAGTTACTTTTAAGAGAAAAATCATACCAATGATACATTGAAACAATTCCTCATTTGTGAGAAATTAAGCTGAAAATTACATAAATTTGCTTACAGTGTATCTTGAAGATTTACTGGCAAAGGCAAAGTGATTCTATCATCAAGATGCCATATGAAGATGGAAAAATAGTTGATAGCGTACAAGATGGTAGCAGGTAAGGGCCTCTGTTGTCATGAGGCTCCTAGTTCCCAGCGAAACAGATGGAAAGAACATTTGTTTAAAAAATATTCCCTGCTACTCAACTGACTCCATAACAGAACTTTTCTCTTTTACTTTCCCTGCACCTACATTCAATTTTCCATGCTGAACAATAATTTTCAATAAAAAATGTGGAATATAAGGACTACTTACTCTGGGGTCCGTTCATTTCTCTTCTCTCTAGAAAACAGAAGGAAAAATATTAAAACATTTAAATATATATTTAGTTTTCAGTTTGGTAAGATTGACATTTGGAAGTGTTATGTATTGGTTAGAACTGATAAAGACCTGTTCAGGTTTACTGGCTTAGAATCTATTCACATCTTTGGTCCCTTTTTTTTTTTTTTGTTGTTGAGTTGGCTCTAAATTCAAATACCTGCTGCAGTCACTTCATTTTATCAGAATTAAGGACATTTTCTTTCATTCTCTCTCTCGCTCTCTCTAATTGCATTTGGCACACTGTACATCTTCCCTGTAAATGACAAACAGGTCACACTGTCTGTTTCCTAGCTAGAAAGATTGCCATTCCAGTACATTTTTTGTGCGACCTGTGGCTTTTGAACTTTACAATTGCAATCTGGCCTTCCAGAGACTTTGATGGCCTTCCTCATTATTCTAGGATAGCACAACATCTGTGACATTAAATGAGTAATAGCAATGTGTTTCAAAAAGATTGTGTTTTAGTTTTTGCAGTTCTAAATTGTATTTCAATAAGTATAAAAGGAACCACTAAAAACAGTTGTCATATTTTCTTTCCAAAGAATTTTTAAGACCCTGTTAGCATATTATAACTATATGAAGCCAAACTGGTTTTTAATGACTAATAGTACACAGCACTTATTTACCAGTAAGGCTGTTATGGATGAGAACATTTGCTCAGCCTGCTTAGGCCAATTTGGGTCCAGCGCTGTGCTTTGACCAGACCTGTTTCTGAGGTTTCTTGTTTTCCTCTTCATTTGTTGGTATTGAAAGTGTTTTTCTAATGTTTCATTTAAAAAAAAATGACTGAGGTTGGAATGACAATTTGAGTATGAGGTTCGCAATAAACTGTCAGTTTAGTAAGTTACCAAAGTGTACTTACAATCCTTCCCTCCGGCAGCACATGATATAGGCCAGAATGACACACAGGATGAGTGCCACAATCAGTGGGACAATTACAGTGACAATGTAGTCAGGAAAGTAATCACGGGGCTCCAGGTTATCTGGTGGCTCAAACAACTCACTGTCTGTGAGTATTCCTGATCCAGGGGTAGGAAGAGGAGCAGATGTTGTTTTTAGGGTCGTATCAATCTAAAACAAACCAAGCAGTATGAAGAATCAGTGTGGTGTAATCTGGGATAGTGATTGTCTTCCAACCACAAGCACTAAAGTTATTTCCTTAGCAACTGCCAAATAAGCAGAGAGAAACACACTTCAGTTAAATAGATTCTGCAAGCCTGCAATGCCGTCTTTAAATATTTTGAGAAAGTGTGATCTTTGGTGACATCTACTGGTTAATTTTGGACTTGACATGTGACACCAAATGGAGAAACTCGTCAAAATTTTAATACCCAGGTTCTCATCATCTTCAGTTATTTTCACACATGCTCAGCAATACAGAGTATTTGTCCTAAGTGTCCATGAACCAAAAAGACAGAGAAAATGTGCTCAGATTCGAGTTAACTCCATTTTTTTCTGTGCAATCTGCATTTTGTTGATTAATGCTGGCAATTCTAATTTTGTCCACTAAGTAAATATCACAAATGTGGATATATGCATTCCTCCAAAAATTTTCTAACTCATTTAGTCAGTTCAAGTCATAGGGCATCAGTGCCTGTTGTGGAGTTTGGGAGTGACTGTGCAAGCTGGCAGAGGCCTTTACAAGGTAGTATGTGTTATATACAGTATATCCTGAACATAAGGGGAGATTCTAGGCTGACTTCACTACTGTTTGTAGTGCTTTGTGGTTCTTTGCATACCCACAATGTTATGCAGCCACTGAGGAAGTATTCCATGGAACACCAATAGACGTTGGTGAGCATAGATGGTTGGCCTTCATCTTTTCTAGACTATGGCTCACTACTTAACACATTTTGTACCTCCAAGATAGATCACCAAGGTTTTACACTTAGAACTTAGTAACACCCTGTAAAACTGGATTTTAGCCTTATTCTCTGACAGGCCACAGGATAGGTGGATCAGTAGCATCACTTGTTCTGCTGAGTCCCCAGATGTGAATGTTTGGCCAAACACAGCTCGAACCCCCATCATTGTAAATCTGAACACCAACAATATTGATGCAGCTTACAGAGAAGAAATTTGCCTTCTGGGATGGTGGTTCCAGAGCAACAATTGCACCCTTAATGTCTCCTAAGCCACGTAGATAACTGTATATTTCAGGAAGTAGAGAGCAAGCTATGCTTTCATTAGCATCAAGAGGGATGCTGTGGAAGGGGCTGGCAGCTTTAAACCTCTTGGAGTTGCTATCCCTGACAACCTGAAATGGGCAAAACACATCTTGGCTATCATTGATCCTGTTAGGAGGAGGTGTTGATGGACTTCCATGTGCCGTGTCAATTTGTGGTGACTTTGTACCATGCATCTTTTATACTGTACATGTCCTAAACCTCTGACCAGAAGAATCTGGTTAATAAAGTGATTGAATAGATGAATGTAGTCTTGCTGAATGCACATGATTTGCTCATTCTGAGGTCAACAGGAAAAGCTATGACTATAAAGAAATATGAAACACAAAGGCAATTCAATTCAACTAAAAAAAGAAATGTGTTCACATTCCTTCCATTACAAAGTATCACTTTGTTCATGCATGTCTCCAGAAATGAGCATCCAAGCAATGATGCACATTAATAATTTATTCATTTATATTGAATTTATTGAGCGGAGGGAAAATTAGTGACCCAGTGAATAACAATCAAAAGCGAGCAATGTTTCCTATTTAAAAAATGCAGACTCATGGTCAGGGGAAACATTAGTGAAAAGATTATTTTAATTTTTTTAAAGTTCTTCAACTCTTAAGTGTGCAGACTAGACATCTGCTAACCTTAAAATGGTCAAAGATTGTATTTTGAGACACATTAATATTAAAGTAAGCAGAAACTCACCAACGTGGACCTGCACCAGTCAATTTCAGTACGAGTGTTGAGCCACTCTTCACAGGTGAATTCAAGGATGTTTTCCTCAGAGCAGCTTTCTTGATTGAGAGGGGAAAGCATATCACGTAGACACTTGGGGAATAAGGTGTGAGTGCCCACCCTAACATAGACACTGAAAGTGAGCAGAAGCAATATTTGGTCAATATGGGAATACAGTACTGCAAAGGGTGTGTACTTGGATAAACGTGGAGTGACTTTGATCAAATGCTCTTGAATCAACAAGGTGGACCACCCCAGGAGACTCCTAGTCATTCTGACCTATTTTAGCTACAAGTCATGCATTACAAATGAGTGGAGACTAAACATCCTTCCCTCTCTTTCCGTGGGTGGCACTTGAATAATTCAATCAATACTGAATCCTAAACATCTTTTCAGACTGTCTGTAATTTCCAAGCTAAGACTCGTAGCACAAGCTTTTAATAGTCTCTTAGGTCTCTGTAGGTCATCTTCATCTTGCTGATATCTTCTGCCCTCATTATATTTCTGAGGTTTTTTTTTTAACCTATTACTACTATTCCATTCATCCATCCATTTTCCTAACCTATTTATCCATGGCAGGGCAGCTGGAACCTATGCCGGTAATTATTAGACACAAGGTGGGAACCACACCATGACAGGGTGTCAGTCCTTTGCAAAGCAAATATTACTATTTGTGGAACAATCCTGTTTGAAGCCTCAGTGGGAAGGTGCTTTTGTGGTTGTAGGCCCTAGGCTCTGGAACCACTTTCCCCTCACAATAAGTTCAGCCCTTTCAAATGATAATTTTAAATCTCAGTTAATAACCTGTTTTTATTTGCTTGTGTTTAGGATATGTTGAATGGTAATTTTTAACTTGTGGCCATAGTCTCTAACTGTATGTTCACTTTTTACTGCTTGTTCCCCAATGTCTGCTTCCGTTCATCTATCCATCTTTGTGTCAGCTTAATCTGTCCAGTTCAGGTTCACAAGTAAGACTAACCTGTTCCAAAAGCACTGTGCCAAATTTAAGAATCAACCCTGAATGTGGCACCAGACATTCAGCAAAAACACTCATCTATACAGAATGCATTAACTTGGCTTACTGTATATAAAAATATGCTTTTATAAATAACCATTCTCTGTTTTTTACTTTTTTTATTTGTCCCAATTCTTGATTGCGCTATTATTATTATGAAGCAATTCCAGCCATTTTTCAAGTGTGAATATATGCTATTGAAATAAATGCTGTGTGCTGATTTTTGATTGTGACTTTGGCATCTACACTAAATTCTAATGGAATCTCTTGTTGTGGTTCCACCCTAAATAATACCTTCACAAACCAAACTGAACCATATTTAATTTGTCCCCCATCATCTCTGATTGTGTAAAATACTAACAAGTTAGAGGCAAATAATCAGACCTTCATTTTAACCCTCATATAAAGTCAGTCTCTCCACTGCAACCTTGTGACGTGCCTTAATCAGCACTTGACGCCTATCTCTAGGAAGTGTGCAATGCAATCTTAAATGCTTTGGCTGGGTCAATTACAACTACTGAAGTGTCTAGAAAACTCTGCCAACTCTTGCCAACACTAGAGCTTTTTACTGCCCCAACACTTCAATAAACAGCTCACTTAGTTTGGTGTCTCACCTTTTCACTGATTTCTTTGATATTCTTCATCAAAACTGAGGCTAAAGACCTGTGTTTTCTCTAAGTCTGTTCTTGTCACATTAGCACTAAAGTGGAATACACCTTTGATTATTTTGCTGCACTGTGTATTTCTCTCTTTTCTGGATCTTTTCTGTTTTTTTTCCAGGCACAACCTCACTACTTCTTTCCTACTTAGATCACACTCTTAATTTTGTTTGGCTTGTAGGAGGGCAAGTTTGAAATTATGCTTGTATTTTATTTGATTGATTGATATAACTTTGTATGGACCACTTGGTTACAAAAGTGCTATATGAGAAACTAATGAAGAATCGCATTGGGCTCTTGTTCAGAAAGCGGACACCAAAAACACCACTTGTTTTTAAGATTAGGCACCCTTACACTATTTTAAGATTAGGCACCTACTCTCAGTTTTTAAGGTTAGGGACCCTGGTGTACCTGGCCTTACCCCCACGAACCTTAAGTTCAGGGTTTGTAGTAGGGGTAGGCCAGTGTAAAACAAACAACAAGAAGGAGATGGCATTCGCTTTCTGAACAAGACCCTCACCATGAAAGGCACTATAAATATATGTAATTTAAATGTAACTAAGACCAGTTGAATTGTAAAGTGCTACATGAAAGGTTCTACATCAGAGGTTCTCAACATCGGTCCTGGGGGCTCACTGTGGCTGCAGGTTTTTAATCCAACCAGTTTCTATTTGTAATTGGACTCCTGGGCTAATTAAGTGAACTATTATTTGTCAGATTCTGTGTTTTTTGGAAAATGTAGAAATTAGAAAACTAAGTTTGTTATATTAAAATGTACCAAGCAGTTATATTGGAATAATGTATTTTTTTTTATTTTTAACAATATTTTCATCTTGATGTTCATTCTATTTTTTGCCAAGTGTTCTAATTGTTTAATGAATTAATTATTTTCTAATTAGTGGGTCTAACCCTGAAGTAGTTGCAGCCTTTGATTATCATTGTTGTTTACCTGGCTGCCTGCTCTACTGATTGTCACTATTAAGATACAATGAAGGGGGCAACCTGCATAGAGATGGGGCAAAATATAATGAAAGCAACAAAAGAGAGTTAAGAATTTAAATCTATAGCAAAAATGGAAATATTCCTAAATGTCTTATTAATGTAAAAATCATGCTGTCATACTTTCTTAATGTAGAATAAGAGAAGAGAAGAAAAAAAACAGCTAATTAATTAGATCAGTGTTGTCGGGTGTTGTCACTGATTAGGAATCTGGTTGGAGCAAAACCTCGGGGGGTCTTTTCTGCCCACTGCTATCAGGCATTTCATTGCTTCATCTCGGGTCACTCGTCAAGTTTATTTTAAAATACCATTTTCAAATATCTGAACA